>NW_027142368.1:18077895-18082764 GCF_026170545.1 Melanerpes formicivorus | reverse complement strand
ACCCTAACCCTAACCCTAACCCTAACCCTAACCCTAACCCTAACCCTAACCCTAACCCTAACCCTAACCCTAACCCTAACCCTAACCCTAACCCTAACCCTAACCCTAACCCTAACCCTAACCCTAACCCTAACCCTAACCCTAACCCTAACCCTAACCCTAACCCTAACCCTAACCCTAACCCTAACCCTAACCCTAACCCTAACCCTAACCCTAACCCTAACCCTAACCCTAACCCTAACCCTAACCCTAACCCTAACCCTAACCCTAACCCTAACCCTAACCCTAACCCTAACCCTAACCCTAACCCTAACCCTAACCCTAACCCTAACCCTAACCCTAACCCTAACCCTAACCCTAACCCTAACCCTAACCCTAACCCTAACCCTAACCCTAACCCTAACCCTAACCCTAACCCTAACCCTAACCCTAACCCTAACCCTAACCCTAACCCTAACCCTAACCCTAACCCTAACCCTAACCCTAACCCTAACCCTAACCCTAACCCTAACCCTAACCCTAACCCTAACCCTAACCCTAACCCTAACCCTAACCCTAACCCTAACCCTAACCCTAACCCTAACCCTAACCCTAACCCTAACCCTAACCCTAACCCTAACCCTAACCCTAACCCTAACCCTAACCCTAACCCTAACCCTAACCCTAACCCTAACCCTAACCCTAACCCTAACCCTAACCCTAACCCTAACCCTAACCCTAACCCTAACCCTAACCCTAACCCTAACCCTAACCCTAACCCTAACCCTAACCCTAACCCTAACCCTAACCCTAACCCTAACCCTAACCCTAACCCTAACCCTAACCCTAACCCTAACCCTAACCCTAACCCTAACCCTAACCCTAACCCTAACCCTAACCCTAACCCTAACCCTAACCCTAACCCTAACCCTAACCCTAACCCTAACCCTAACCCTAACCCTAACCCTAACCCTAACCCTAACCCTAACCCTAACCCTAACCCTAACCCTAACCCTAACCCTAACCCTAACCCTAACCCTAACCCTAACCCTAACCCTAACCCTAACCCTAACCCTAACCCTAACCCTAACCCTAACCCTAACCCTAACCCTAACCCTAACCCTAACCCTAACCCTAACCCTAACCCTAACCCTAACCCTAACCCTAACCCTAACCCTAACCCTAACCCTAACCCTAACCCTAACCCTAACCCTAACCCTAACCCTAACCCTAACCCTAACCCTAACCCTAACCCTAACCCTAACCCTAACCCTAACCCTAACCCTAACCCTAACCCTAACCCTAACCCTAACCCTAACCCTAACCCTAACCCTAACCCTAACCCTAACCCTAACCCTAACCCTAACCCTAACCCTAACCCTAACCCTAACCCTAACCCTAACCCTAACCCTAACCCTAACCCTAACCCTAACCCTAACCCTAACCCTAACCCTAACCCTAACCCTAACCCTAACCCTAACCCTAACCCTAACCCTAACCCTAACCCTAACCCTAACCCTAACCCTAACCCTAACCCTAACCCTAACCCTAACCCTAACCCTAACCCTAACCCTAACCCTAACCCTAACCCTAACCCTAACCCTAACCCTAACCCTAACCCTAACCCTAACCCTAACCCTAACCCTAACCCTAACCCTAACCCTAACCCTAACCCTAACCCTAACCCTAACCCTAACCCTAACCCTAACCCTAACCCTAACCCTAACCCTAACCCTAACCCTAACCCTAACCCTAACCCTAACCCTAACCCTAACCCTAACCCTAACCCTAACCCTAACCCTAACCCTAACCCTAACCCTAACCCTAACCCTAACCCTAACCCTAACCCTAACCCTAACCCTAACCCTAACCCTAACCCTAACCCTAACCCTAACCCTAACCCTAACCCTAACCCTAACCCTAACCCTAACCCTAACCCTAACCCTAACCCTAACCCTAACCCTAACCCTAACCCTAACCCTAACCCTAACCCTAACCCTAACCCTAACCCTAACCCTAACCCTAACCCTAACCCTAACCCTAACCCTAACCCTAACCCTAACCCTAACCCTAACCCTAACCCTAACCCTAACCCTAACCCTAACCCTAACCCTAACCCTAACCCTAACCCTAACCCTAACCCTAACCCTAACCCTAACCCTAACCCTAACCCTAACCCTAACCCTAACCCTAACCCTAACCCTAACCCTAACCCTAACCCTAACCCTAACCCTAACCCTAACCCTAACCCTAACCCTAACCCTAACCCTAACCCTAACCCTAACCCTAACCCTAACCCTAACCCTAACCCTAACCCTAACCCTAACCCTAACCCTAACCCTAACCCTAACCCTAACCCTAACCCTAACCCTAACCCTAACCCTAACCCTAACCCTAACCCTAACCCTAACCCTAACCCTAACCCTAACCCTAACCCTAACCCTAACCCTAACCCTAACCCTAACCCTAACCCTAACCCTAACCCTAACCCTAACCCTAACCCTAACCCTAACCCTAACCCTAACCCTAACCCTAACCCTAACCCTAACCCTAACCCTAACCCTAACCCTAACCCTAACCCTAACCCTAACCCTAACCCTAACCCTAACCCTAACCCTAACCCTAACCCTAACCCTAACCCTAACCCTAACCCTAACCCTAACCCTAACCCTAACCCTAACCCTAACCCTAACCCTAACCCTAACCCTAACCCTAACCCTAACCCTAACCCTAACCCTAACCCTAACCCTAACCCTAACCCTAACCCTAACCCTAACCCTAACCCTAACCCTAACCCTAACCCTAACCCTAACCCTAACCCTAACCCTAACCCTAACCCTAACCCTAACCCTAACCCTAACCCTAACCCTAACCCTAACCCTAACCCTAACCCTAACCCTAACCCTAACCCTAACCCTAACCCTAACCCTAACCCTAACCCTAACCCTAACCCTAACCCTAACCCTAACCCTAACCCTAACCCTAACCCTAACCCTAACCCTAACCCTAACCCTAACCCTAACCCTAACCCTAACCCTAACCCTAACCCTAACCCTAACCCTAACCCTAACCCTAACCCTAACCCTAACCCTAACCCTAACCCTAACCCTAACCCTAACCCTAACCCTAACCCTAACCCTAACCCTAACCCTAACCCTAACCCTAACCCTAACCCTAACCCTAACCCTAACCCTAACCCTAACCCTAACCCTAACCCTAACCCTAACCCTAACCCTAACCCTAACCCTAACCCTAACCCTAACCCTAACCCTAACCCTAACCCTAACCCTAACCCTAACCCTAACCCTAACCCTAACCCTAACCCTAACCCTAACCCTAACCCTAACCCTAACCCTAACCCTAACCCTAACCCTAACCCTAACCCTAACCCTAACCCTAACCCTAACCCTAACCCTAACCCTAACCCTAACCCTAACCCTAACCCTAACCCTAACCCTAACCCTAACCCTAACCCTAACCCTAACCCTAACCCTAACCCTAACCCTAACCCTAACCCTAACCCTAACCCTAACCCTAACCCTAACCCTAACCCTAACCCTAACCCTAACCCTAACCCTAACCCTAACCCTAACCCTAACCCTAACCCTAACCCTAACCCTAACCCTAACCCTAACCCTAACCCTAACCCTAACCCTAACCCTAACCCTAACCCTAACCCTAACCCTAACCCTAACCCTAACCCTAACCCTAACCCTAACCCTAACCCTAACCCTAACCCTAACCCTAACCCTAACCCTAACCTCCTAACCCTAACCCTAACCCTAACCCTAACCCTAACCCTAACCCTAACCCTAACCCTAACCCTAACCCTAACCCTAACCCTAACCCTAACCCTAACCCTAACCCTAACCCTAACCCTAACCCTAACCCTAACCCTAACCCTAACCCTAACCCTAACCCTAACCCTAACCCTAACCCTAACCCTAACCCTAACCCTAACCCTAACCCTAACCCTAACCCTAACCCTAACCCTAACCCTAACCCTAACCCTAACCCTAACCCTAACCCTAACCCTAACCCTAACCCTAACCCTAACCCTAACCCTAACCCTAACCCTAACCCTAACCCTAACCCTAACCCTAACCCTAACCCTAACCCTAACCCTAACCCTAACCCTAACCCTAACCCTAACCCTAACCCTAACCCTAACCCTAACCCTAACCCTAACCCTAACCCTAACCCTAACCCTAACCCTAACCCTAACCCTAACCCTAACCCTAACCCTAACCCTAACCCTAACCCTAACCCTAACCCTAACCCTAACCCTAACCCTAACCCTAACCCTAACCCTAACCCTAACCCTAACCCTAACCCTAACCCTAACCCTAACCCTAACCCTAACCCTAACCCTAACCCTAACCCTAACCCTAACCCTAACCCTAACCCTAACCCTAACCCTAACCCTAACCCTAACCCTAACCCTAACCCTAACCCTAACCCTAACCCTAACCCTAACCCTAACCCTAACCCTAACCCTAACCCTAACCCTAACCCTAACCCTAACCCTAACCCTAACCCTAACCCTAACCCTAACCCTAACCCTAACCCTAACCCTAACCCTAACCCTAACCCTAACCCTAACCCTAACCCTAACCCTAACCCTAACCCTAACCCTAACCCTAACCCTAACCCTAACCCTAACCCTAACCCTAACCCTAACCCTAACCCTAACCCTAACCCTAACCCTAACCCTAACCCTAACCCTAACCCTAACCCTAACCCTAACCCTAACCCTAACCCTAACCCTAACCCTAACCCTAACCCTAACCCTAACCCTAACCCTAACCCTAACCCTAACCCTAACCCTAACCCTAACCCTAACCCTAACCCTAACCCTAACCCTAACCCTAACCCTAACCCTAACCCTAA